>NC_137285.1:0-27500 GCF_054371585.1 Giraffa tippelskirchi
TAAGTGACCTCGTTCAGTTACGTATGCCTCTAACCCTAACCCTAACCCTAACCCTAACCCTAACCCTAACCCTAACCCTAACCCTAACCCTAACCCTAACCCTAACCCTAACCCTAACCCTAACCCTAACCCTAACCCTAACCCTAACCCTAACCCTAACCCTAACCCTAACCCTAACCCTAACCCTAACCCTAACCCTAACCCTAACCCTAACCCTAACCCTAACCCTAACCCTAACCCTAACCCTAACCCTAACCCTAACCCTAACCCTAACCCTAACCCTAACCCTAACCCTAACCCTAACCCTAACCCTAACCCTAACCCTAACCCTAACCCTAACCCTAACCCTAACCCTAACCCTAACCCTAACCCTAACCCTAACCCTAACCCTAACCCTAACCCTAACCCTAACCCTAACCCTAACCCTAACCCTAACCCTAACCCTAACCCTAACCCTAACCCTAACCCTAACCCTAACCCTAACCCTAACCCTAACCCTAACCCTAACCCTAACCCTAACCCTAACCCTAACCCTAACCCTAACCCTAACCCTAACCCTAACCCTAACCCTAACCCTAACCCTAACCCTAACCCTAACCCTAACCCTAACCCTAACCCTAACCCTAACCCTAACCCTAACCCTAACCCTAACCCTAACCCTAACCCTAACCCTAACCCTAACCCTAACCCTAACCCTAACCCTAACCCTAACCCTAACCCTAACCCTAACCCTAACCCTAACCCTAACCCTAACCCTAACCCTAACCCTAACCCTAACCCTAACCCTAACCCTAACCCTAACCCTAACCCTAACCCTAACCCTAACCCTAACCCTAACCCTAACCCTAACCCTAACCCTAACCCTAACCCTAACCCTAACCCTAACCCTAACCCTAACCCTAACCCTAACCCTAACCCTAACCCTAACCCTAACCCTAACCCTAACCCTAACCCTAACCCTAACCCTAACCCTAACCCTAACCCTAACCCTAACCCTAACCCTAACCCTAACCCTAACCCTAACCCTAACCCTAACCCTAACCCTAACCCTAACCCTAACCCTAACCCTAACCCTAACCCTAACCCTAACCCTAACCCTAACCCTAACCCTAACCCTAACCCTAACCCTAACCCTAACCCTAACCCTAACCCTAACCCTAACCCTAACCCTAACCCTAACCCTAACCCTAACCCTAACCCTAACCCTAACCCTAACCCTAACCCTAACCCTAACCCTAACCCTAACCCTAACCCTAACCCTAACCCTAACCCTAACCCTAACCCTAACCCTAACCCTAACCCTAACCCTAACCCTAACCCTAACCCTAACCCTAACCCTAACCCTAACCCTAACCCTAACCCTAACCCTAACCCTAACCCTAACCCTAACCCTAACCCTAACCCTAACCCTAACCCTAACCCTAACCCTAACCCTAACCCTAACCCTAACCCTAACCCTAACCCTAACCCTAACCCTAACCCTAACCCTAACCCTAACCCTAACCCTAACCCTAACCCTAACCCTAACCCTAACCCTAACCCTAACCCTAACCCTAACCCTAACCCTAAACCCTAACCCTAACCCTAACCCTAACCCTAACCCTAACCCTAACCCTAACCCTAACCCTAACCCTAACCCTAACCCTAACCCTAACCCTAACCCTAACCCTAACCCTAACCCTAACCCTAACCCTAACCCTAACCCTAACCCTAACCCTAACCCTAACCCTAACCCTAACCCTAACCCTAACCCTAACCCTAACCCTAACCCTAACCCTAACCCTAACCCTAACCCTAACCCTAACCCTAACCCTAACCCTAACCCTAACCCTAACCCTAACCCTAACCCTAACCCTAACCCTAACCCTAACCCTAACCCTAACCCTAACCCTAACCCTAACCCTAACCCTAACCCTAACCCTAACCCTAACCCTAACCCTAACCCTAACCCTAACCCTAACCCTAACCCTAACCCTAACCCTAACCCTAACCCTAACCCTAACCCTAACCCTAACCCTAACCCTAACCCTAACCCTAACCCTAACCCTAACCCTAACCCTAACCCTAACCCTAACCCTAACCCTAACCCTAACCCTAACCCTAACCCTAACCCTAACCCTAACCCTAACCCTAACCCTAACCCTAACCCTAACCCTAACCCTAACCCTAACCCTAACCCTAACCCTAACCCTAACCCTAACCCTAACCCTAACCCTAACCCTAACCCTAACCCTAACCCTAACCCTAACCCTAACCCTAACCCTAACCCTAACCCTAACCCTAACCCTAACCCTAACCCTAACCCTAACCCTAACCCTAACCCTAACCCTAACCCTAACCCTAACCCTAACCCTAACCCTAACCCTAACCCTAACCCTAACCCTAACCCTAACCCTAACCCTAACCCTAACCCTAACCCTAACCCTAACCCTAACCCTAACCCTAACCCTAACCCTAACCCTAACCCTAACCCTAACCCTAACCCTAACCCTAACCCTAACCCTAACCCTAACCCTAACCCTAACCCTAACCCTAACCCTAACCCTAACCCTAACCCTAACCCTAACCCTAACCCTAACCCTAACCCTAACCCTAACCCTAACCCTAACCCTAACCCTAACCCTAACCCTAACCCTAACCCTAACCCTAACCCTAACCCTAACCCTAACCCTAACCCTAACCCTAACCCTAACCCTAACCCTAACCCTAACCCTAACCCTAACCCTAACCCTAACCCTAACCCTAACCCTAACCCTAACCCTAACCCTAACCCTAACCCTAACCCTAACCCTAACCCTAACCCTAACCCTAACCCTAACCCTAACCCTAACCCTAACCCTAACCCTAACCCTAACCCTAACCCTAACCCTAACCCTAACCCTAACCCTAACCCTAACCCTAACCCTAACCCTAACCCTAACCCTAACCCTAACCCTAACCCTAACCCTAACCCTAACCCTAACCCTAACCCTAACCCTAACCCTAACCCTAACCCTAACCCTAACCCTAACCCTAACCCTAACCCTAACCCTAACCCTAACCCTAACCCTAACCCTACCCTAACCCTAACCCTAACCCTAACCCTAACCCTAACCCTAACCCTAACCCTAACCCTAACCCTAACCCTAACCCTAACCCTAACCCTAACCCTAACCCTAACCCTAACCCTAACCCTAACCCTAACCCTAACCCTAACCCTAACCCTAACCCTAACCCTAACCCTAACCCTAACCCTAACCCTAACCCTAACCCTAACCCTAACCCTAACCCTAACCCTAACCCTAACCCTAACCCTAACCCTAACCCTAACCCTAACCCTAACCCTAACCCTAACCCTAACCCTAACCCTAACCCTAACCCTAACCCTAACCCTAACCCTAACCCTAACCCTAACCCTAACCCTAACCCTAACCCTAACCCTAACCCTAACCCTAACCCTAACCCTAACCCTAACCCTAACCCTAACCCTAACCCTAACCCTAACCCTAACCCTAACCCTAACCCTAACCCTAACCCTAACCCTAACCCTAACCCTAACCCTAACCCTAACCCTAACCCTAACCCTAACCCTAACCCTAACCCTAACCCTAACCCTAACCCTAACCCTAACCCTAACCCTAACCCTAACCCTAACCCTAACCCTAACCCTAACCCTAACCCTAACCCTAACCCTAACCCTAACCCTAACCCTAACCCTAACCCTAACCCTAACCCTAACCCTAACCCTAACCCTAACCCTAACCCTAACCCTAACCCTAACCCTAACCCTAACCCTAACCCTAACCCTAACCCTAACCCTAACCCTAACCCTAACCCTAACCCTAACCCTAACCCTAACCCTAACCCTAACCCTAACCCTAACCCTAACCCTAACCCTAACCCTAACCCTAACCCTAACCCTAACCCTAACCCTAACCCTAACCCTAACCCTAACCCTAACCCTAACCCTAACCCTAACCCTAACCCTAACCCTAACCCTAACCCTAACCCTAACCCTAACCCTAACCCTAACCCTAACCCTAACCCTAACCCTAACCCTAACCCTAACCCTAACCCTAACCCTAACCCTAACCCTAACCCTAACCCTAACCCTAACCCTAACCCTAACCCTAACCCTAACCCTAACCCTAACCCTAACCCTAACCCTAACCCTAACCCTAACCCTAACCCTAACCCTAACCCTAACCCTAACCCTAACCCTAACCCTAACCCTAACCCTAACCCTAACCCTAACCCTAACCCTAACCCTAACCCTAACCCTAACCCTAACCCTAACCCTAACCCTTAACCCTAACCCTAACCCTAACCCTAACCCTAACCCTAACCCTAACCCTAACCCTAACCCTAACCCTAACCCTAACCCTAACCCTAACCCTAACCCTAACCCTAACCCTAACCCTAACCCTAACCCTAACCCTAACCCTAACCCTAACCCTAACCCTAACCCTAACCCTAACCCTAACCCTAACCCTAACCCTAACCCTAACCCTAACCCTAACCCTAACCCTAACCCTAACCCTAACCCTAACCCTAACCCTAACCCTAACCCTAACCCTAACCCTAACCCTAACCCTAACCCTAACCCTAACCCTAACCCTAACCCTAACCCTAACCCTAACCCTAACCCTAACCCTAACCCTAACCCTAACCCTAACCCTAACCCTAACCCTAACCCTAACCCTAACCCTAACCCTAACCCTAACCCTAACCCTAACCCTAACCCTAACCCTAACCCTAACCCTAACCCTAACCCTAACCCTAACCCTAACCCTAACCCTAACCCTAACCCTAACCCTAACCCTAACCCTAACCCTAACCCTAACCCTAACCCTAACCCTAACCCTAACCCTAACCCTAACCCTAACCCTAACCCTAACCCTAACCCTAACCCTAACCCTAACCCTAACCCTAACCCTAACCCTAACCCTAACCCTAACCCTAACCCTAACCCTAACCCTAACCCTAACCCTAACCCTAACCCTAACCCTAACCCTAACCCTAACCCTAACCCTAACCCTAACCCTAACCCTAACCCTAACCCTAACCCTAACCCTAACCCTAACCCTAACCCTAACCCTAACCCTAACCCTAACCCTAACCCTAACCCTAACCCTAACCCTAACCCTAACCCTAACCCTAACCCTAACCCTAACCCTAACCCTAACCCTAACCCTAACCCTAACCCTAACCCTAACCCTAACCCTAAACCCTAACCCTAACCCTAACCCTAACCCTAACCCTAACCCTAACCCTAACCCTAACCCTAACCCTAACCCTAACCCTAACCCTAACCCTAACCCTAACCCTAACCCTAACCCTAACCCTAACCCTAACCCTAACCCTAACCCTAACCCTAACCCTAACCCTAACCCTAACCCTAACCCTAACCCTAACCCTAACCCTAACCCTAACCCTAACCCTAACCCTAACCCTAACCCTAACCCTAACCCTAACCCTAACCCTAACCCTAACCCTAACCCTAACCCTAACCCTAACCCTAACCCTAACCCTAACCCTAACCCTAACCCTAACCCTAACCCTAACCCTAACCCTAACCCTAACCCTAACCCTAACCCTAACCCTAACCCTAACCCTAACCCTAACCCTAACCCTAACCCTAACCCTAACCCTAACCCTAACCCTAACCCTAACCCTAACCCTAACCCTAACCCTAACCCTAACCCTAACCCTAACCCTAACCCTAACCCTAACCCTAACCCTAACCCTAACCCTAACCCTAACCCTAACCCTAACCCTAACCCTAACCCTAACCCTAACCCTAACCCTAACCCTAACCCTAACCCTAACCCTAACCCTAACCCTAACCCTAACCCTAACCCTAACCCTAACCCTAACCCTAACCCTAACCCTAACCCTAACCCTAACCCTAACCCTAACCCTAACCCTAACCCTAACCCTAACCCTAACCCTAACCCTAACCCTAACCCTAACCCTAACCCTAACCCTAACCCTAACCCTAACCCTAACCCTAACCCTAACCCTAACCCTAACCCTAACCCTAACCCTAACCCTAACCCTAACCCTAACCCTAACCCTAACCCTAACCCTAACCCTAACCCTAACCCTAACCCTAACCCTAACCCTAACCCTAACCCTAACCCTAACCCTAACCCTAACCCTAACCCTAACCCTAACCCTAACCCTAACCCTAACCCTAACCCTAACCCTAACCCTAACCCTAACCCTAACCCTAACCCTAACCCTAACCCTAACCCTAACCCTAACCCTAACCCTAACCCTAACCCTAACCCTAACCCTAACCCTAACCCTAACCCTAACCCTAACCCTAACCCTAACCCTAACCCTAACCCTAACCCTAACCCTAACCCTAACCCTAACCCTAACCCTAACCCTAACCCTAACCCTAACCCTAACCCTAACCCTAACCCTAACCCTAACCCTAACCCTAACCCTAACCCTAACCCTAACCCTAACCCTAACCCTAACCCTAACCCTAACCCTAACCCTAACCCTAACCCTAACCCTAACCCTAACCCTAACCCTAACCCTAACCCTAACCCTAACCCTAACCCTAACCCTAACCCTAACCCTAACCCTAACCCTAACCCTAACCCTAACCCTAACCCTAACCCTAACCCTAACCCTAACCCTAACCCTAACCCTAACCCTAACCCTAACCCTAACCCTAACCCTAACCCTAACCCTAACCCTAACCCTAACCCTAACCCTAACCCTAACCCTAACCCTAACCCTAACCCTAACCCTAACCCTAACCCTAACCCTAACCCTAACCCTAACCCTAACCCTAACCCTAACCCTAACCCTAACCCTAACCCTAACCCTAACCCTAACCCTAACCCTAACCCTAACCCTAACCCTAACCCTAACCCTAACCCTAACCCTAACCCTAACCCTAACCCTAACCCTAACCCTAACCCTAACCCTAACCCTAACCCTAACCCTAACCCTAACCCTAACCCTAACCCTAACCCTAACCCTAACCCTAACCCTAACCCTAACCCTAACCCTAACCCTAACCCTAACCCTAACCCTAACCCTAACCCTAACCCTAACCCTAACCCTAACCCTAACCCTAACCCTAACCCTAACCCTAACCCTAACCCTAACCCTAACCCTAACCCTAACCCTAACCCTAACCCTAACCCTAACCCTAACCCTAACCCTAACCCTAACCCTAACCCTAACCCTAACCCTAACCCTAACCCTAACCCTAACCCTAACCCTAACCCTAACCCTAACCCTAACCCTAACCCTAACCCTAACCCTAACCCTAACCCTAACCCTAACCCTAACCCTAACCCTAACCCTAACCCTAACCCTAACCCTAACCCTAACCCTAACCCTAACCCTAACCCTAACCCTAACCCTAACCCTAACCCTAACCCTAACCCTAACCCTAACCCTAACCCTAACCCTAACCCTAACCCTAACCCTAACCCTAACCCTAACCCTAACCCTAACCCTAACCCTAACCCTAACCCTAACCCTAACCCTAACCCTAACCCTAACCCTAACCCTAACCCTAACCCTAACCCTAACCCTAACCCTAACCCTAACCCTAACCCTAACCCTAACCCTAACCCTAACCCTAACCCTAACCCTAACCCTAACCCTAACCCTAACTCTAACCCTAACCCTAACCCTAACCCTAACCCTAACCCTAACCCTAACCCTAACCCTAACCCTAACCCTAACCCTAACCCTAACCCTAACCCTAACCCTAACCCTAACCCTAACCCTAACCCTAACCCTAACCCTAACCCTAACCCTAACCCTAACCCTAACCCTAACCCTAACCCTAACCCTAACCCTAACCCTAACCCTAACCCTAACCCTAACCCTAACCCTAACCCTAACCCTAACCCTAACCCTAACCCTAACCCTAACCCTAACCCTAACCCTAACCCTAACCCTAACCCTAACCCTAACCCTAACCCTAACCCTAACCCTAACCCTAACCCTAACCCTAACCCTAACCCTAACCCTAACCCTAACCCTAACCCTAACCCTAACCCTAACCCTAACCCTAACCCTAACCCTAACCCTAACCCTAACCCTAACCCTAACCCTAACCCTAACCCTAACCCTAACCCTAACCCTAACCCTAACCCTAACCCTAACCCTAACCCTAACCCTAACCCTAACCCTAACCCTAACCCTAACCCTAACCCTAACCCTAACCCTAACCCTAACCCTAACCCTAACCCTAACCCTAACCCTAACCCTAACCCTAACCCTAACCCTAACCCTAACCCTAACCCTAACCCTAACCCTAACCCTAACCCTAACCCTAACCCTAACCCTAACCCTAACCCTAACCCTAACCCTAACCCTAACCCTAACCCTAACCCTAACCCTAACCCTAACCCTAACCCTAACCCTAACCCTAACCCTAACCCTAACCCTAACCCTAACCCTAACCCTAACCCTAACCCTAACCCTAACCCTAACCCTAACCCTAACCCTAACCCTAACCCTAACCCTAACCCTAACCCTAACCCTAACCCTAACCCTAACCCTAACCCTAACCCTAACCCTAACCCTAACCCTAACCCTAACCCTAACCCTAACCCTAACCCTAACCCTAACCCTAACCCTAACCCTAACCCTAACCCTAACCCTAACCCTAACCCTAACCCTAACCCTAACCCTAACCCTAACCCTAACCCTAACCCTAACCCTAACCCTAACCCTAACCCTAACCCTAACCCTAACCCTAACCCTAACCCTAACCCTAACCCTAACCCTAACCCTAACCCTAACCCTAACCCTAACCCTAACCCTAACCCTAACCCTAACCCTAACCCTAACCCTAACCCTAACCCTAACCCTAACCCTAACCCTAACCCTAACCCTAACCCTAACCCTAACCCTAACCCTAACCCTAACCCTAACCCTAACCCTAACCCTAACCCTAACCCTAACCCTAACCCTAACCCTAACCCTAACCCTAACCCTAACCCTAACCCTAACCCTAACCCTAACCCTAACCCTAACCCTAACCCTAACCCTAACCCTAACCCTAACCCTAACCCTAACCCTAACCCTAACCCTAACCCTAACCCTAACCCTAACCCTAACCCTAACCCTAACCCTAACCCTAACCCTAACCCTAACCCTAACCCTAACCCTAACCCTAACCCTAACCCTAACCCTAACCCTAACCCTAACCCTAACCCTAACCCTAACCCTAACCCTAACCCTAACCCTAACCCTAACCCTAACCCTAACCCTAACCCTAACCCTAACCCTAACCCTAACCCTAACCCTAACCCTAACCCTAACCCTAACCCTAACCCTAACCCTAACCCTAACCCTAACCCTAACCCTAACCCTAACCCTAACCCTAACCCTAACCCTAACCCTAACCCTAACCCTAACCCTAACCCTAACCCTAACCCTAACCCTAACCCTAACCCTAACCCTAACCCTAACCCTAACCCTAACCCTAACCCTAACCCTAACCCTAACCCTAACCCTAACCCTAACCCTAACCCTAACCCTAACCCTAACCCTAACCCTAACCCTAACCCTAACCCTAACCCTAACCCTAACCCTAACCCTAACCCTAACCCTAACCCTAACCCTAACCCTAACCCTAACCCTAACCCTAACCCTAACCCTAACCCTAACCCTAACCCTAACCCTAACCCTAACCCTAACCCTAACCCTAACCCTAACCCTAACCCTAACCCTAACCCTAACCCTAACCCTAACCCTAACCCTAACCCTAACCCTAACCCTAACCCTAACCCTAACCCTAACCCTAACCCTAACCCTAACCCTAACCCTAACCCTAACCCTAACCCTAACCCTAACCCTAACCCTAACCCTAACCCTAACCCTAACCCTAACCCTAACCCTAACCCTAACCCTAACCCTAACCCTAACCCTAACCCTAACCCTAACCCTAACCCTAACCCTAACCCTAACCCTAACCCTAACCCTAACCCTAACCCTAACCCTAACCCTAACCCTAACCCTAACCCTAACCCTAACCCTAACCCTAACCCTAACCCTAACCCTAACCCTAACCCTAACCCTAACCCTAACCCTAACCCTAACCCTAACCCTAACCCTAACCCTAACCCTAACCCTAACCCTAACCCTAACCCTAACCCTAACCCTAACCCTAACCCTAACCCTAACCCTAACCCTAACCCTAACCCTAACCCTAACCCTAACCCTAACCCTAACCCTAACCCTAACCCTAACCCTAACCCTAACCCTAACCCTAACCCTAACCCTAACCCTAACCCTAACCCTAACCCTAACCCTAACCCTAACCCTAACCCTAACCCTAACCCTAACCCTAACCCTAACCCTAACCCTAACCCTAACCCTAACCCTAACCCTAACCCTAACCCTAACCCTAACCCTAACCCTAACCCTAACCCTAACCCTAACCCTAACCCTAACCCTAACCCTAACCCTAACCCTAACCCTAACCCTAACCCTAACCCTAACCCTAACCCTAACCCTAACCCTAACCCTAACCCTAACCCTAACCCTAACCCTAACCCTAACCCTAACCCTAACCCTAACCCTAACCCTAACCCTAACCCTAACCCTAACCCTAACCCTAACCCTAACCCTAACCCTAACCCTAACCCTAACCCTAACCCTAACCCTAACCCTAACCCTAACCCTAACCCTAACCCTAACCCTAACCCTAACCCTAACCCTAACCCTAACCCTAACCCTAACCCTAACCCTAACCCTAACCCTAACCCTAACCCTAACCCTAACCCTAACCCTAACCCTAACCCTAACCCTAACCCTAACCCTAACCCTAACCCTAACCCTAACCCTAACCCTAACCCTAACCCTAACCCTAACCCTAACCCTAACCCTAACCCTAACCCTAACCCTAACCCTAACCCTAACCCTAACCCTAACCCTAACCCTAACCCTAACCCTAACCCTAACCCTAACCCTAACCCTAACCCTAACCCTAACCCTAACCCTAACCCTAACCCTAACCCTAACCCTAACCCTAACCCTAACCCTAACCCTAACCCTAACCCTAACCCTAACCCTAACCCTAACCCTAACCCTAACCCTAACCCTAACCCTAACCCTAACCCTAACCCTAACCCTAACCCTAACCCTAACCCTAACCCTAACCCTAACCCTAACCCTAACCCTAACCCTAACCCTAACCCTAACCCTAACCCTAACCCTAACCCTAACCCTAACCCTAACCCTAACCCTAACCCTAACCCTAACCCTAACCCTAACCCTAACCCTAACCCTAACCCTAACCCTAACCCTAACCCTAACCCTAACCCTAACCCTAACCCTAACCCTAACCCTAACCCTAACCCTAACCCTAACCCTAACCCTAACCCTAACCCTAACCCTAACCCTAACCCTAACCCTAACCCTAACCCTAACCCTAACCCTAACCCTAACCCTAACCCTAACCCTAACCCTAACCCTAACCCTAACCCTAACCCTAACCCTAACCCTAACCCTAACCCTAACCCTAACCCTAACCCTAACCCTAACCCTAACCCTAACCCTAACCCTAACCCTAACCCTAACCCTAACCCTAACCCTAACCCTAACCCTAACCCTAACCCTAACCCTAACCCTAACCCTAACCCTAACCCTAACCCTAACCCTAACCCTAACCCTAACCCTAACCCTAACCCTAACCCTAACCCTAACCCTAACCCTAACCCTAACCCTAACCCTAACCCTAACCCTAACCCTAACCCTAACCCTAACCCTAACCCTAACCCTAACCCTAACCCTAACCCTAACCCTAACCCTAACCCTAACCCTAACCCTAACCCTAACCCTAACCCTAACCCTAACCCTAACCCTAACCCTAACCCTAACCCTAACCCTAACCCTAACCCTAACCCTAACCCTAACCCTAACCCTAACCCTAACCCTAACCCTAACCCTAACCCTAACCCTAACCCTAACCCTAACCCTAACCCTAACCCTAACCCTAACCCTAACCCTAACCCTAACCCTAACCCTAACCCTAACCCTAACCCTAACCCTAACCCTAACCCTAACCCTAACCCTAACCCTAACCCTAACCCTAACCCTAACCCTAACCCTAACCCTAACCCTAACCCTAACCCTAACCCTAACCCTAACCCTAACCCTAACCCTAACCCTAACCCTAACCCTAACCCTAACCCTAACCCTAACCCTAACCCTAACCCTAACCCTAACCCTAACCCTAACCCTAACCCTAACCCTAACCCTAACCCTAACCCTAACCCTAACCCTAACCCTAACCCTAACCCTAACCCTAACCCTAACCCTAACCCTAACCCTAACCCTAACCCTAACCCTAACCCTAACCCTAACCCTAACCCTAACCCTAACCCTAACCCTAACCCTAACCCTAACCCTAACCCTAACCCTAACCCTAACCCTAACCCTAACCCTAACCCTAACCCTAACCCTAACCCTAACCCTAACCCTAACCCTAACCCTAACCCTAACCCTAACCCTAACCCTAACCCTAACCCTAACCCTAACCCTAACCCTAACCCTAACCCTAACCCTAACCCTAACCCTAACCCTAACCCTAACCCTAACCCTAACCCTAACCCTAACCCTAACCCTAACCCTAACCCTAACCCTAACCCTAACCCTAACCCTAACCCTAACCCTAACCCTAACCCTAACCCTAACCCTAACCCTAACCCTAACCCTAACCCTAACCCTAACCCTAACCCTAACCCTAACCCTAACCCTAACCCTAACCCTAACCCTAACCCTAACCCTAACCCTAACCCTAACCCTAACCCTAACCCTAACCCTAACCCTAACCCTAACCCTAACCCTAACCCTAACCCTAACCCTAACCCTAACCCTAACCCTAACCCTAACCCTAACCCTAACCCTAACCCTAACCCTAACCCTAACCCTAACCCTAACCCTAACCCTAACCCTAACCCTAACCCTAACCCTAACCCTAACCCTAACCCTAACCCTAACCCTAACCCTAACCCTAACCCTAACCCTAACCCTAACCCTAACCCTAACCCTAACCCTAACCCTAACCCTAACCCTAACCCTAACCCTAACCCTAACCCTAACCCTAACCCTAACCCTAACCCTAACCCTAACCCTAACCCTAACCCTAACCCTAACCCTAACCCTAACCCTAACCCTAACCCTAACCCTAACCCTAACCCTAACCCTAACCCTAACCCTAACCCTAACCCTAACCCTAACCCTAACCCTAACCCTAACCCTAACCCTAACCCTAACCCTAACCCTAACCCTAACCCTAACCCTAACCCTAACCCTAACCCTAACCCTAACCCTAACCCTAACCCTAACCCTAACCCTAACCCTAACCCTAACCCTAACCCTAACCCTAACCCTAACCCTAACCCTAACCCTAACCCTAACCCTAACCCTAACCCTAACCCTAACCCTAACCCTAACCCTAACCCTAACCCTAACCCTAACCCTAACCCTAACCCTAACCCTAACCCTAACCCTAACCCTAACCCTAACCCTAACCCTAACCCTAACCCTAACCCTAACCCTAACCCTAACCCTAACCCTAACCCTAACCCTAACCCTAACCCTAACCCTAACCCTAACCCTAACCCTAACCCTAACCCTAACCCTAACCCTAACCCTAACCCTAACCCTAACCCTAACCCTAACCCTAACCCTAACCCTAACCCTAACCCTAACCCTAACCCTAACCCTAACCCTAACCCTAACCCTAACCCTAACCCTAACCCTAACCCTAACCCTAACCCTAACCCTAACCCTAACCCTAACCCTAACCCTAACCCTAACCCTAACCCTAACCCTAACCCTAACCCTAACCCTAACCCTAACCCTAACCCTAACCCTAACCCTAACCCTAACCCTAACCCTAACCCTAACCCTAACCCTAACCCTAACCCTAACCCTAACCCTAACCCTAACCCTAACCCTAACCCTAACCCTAACCCTAACCCTAACCCTAACCCTAACCCTAACCCTAACCCTAACCCTAACCCTAACCCTAACCCTAACCCTAACCCTAACCCTAACCCTAACCCTAACCCTAACCCTAACCCTAACCCTAACCCTAACCCTAACCCTAACCCTAACCCTAACCCTAACCCTAACCCTAACCCTAACCCTAACCCTAACCCTAACCCTAACCCTAACCCTAACCCTAACCCTAACCCTAACCCTAACCCTAACCCTAACCCTAACCCTAACCCTAACCCTAACCCTAACCCTAACCCTAACCCTAACCCTAACCCTAACCCTAACCCTAACCCTAACCCTAACCCTAACCCTAACCCTAACCCTAACCCTAACCCTAACCCTAACCCTAACCCTAACCCTAACCCTAACCCTAACCCTAACCCTAACCCTAACCCTAACCCTAACCCTAACCCTAACCCTAACCCTAACCCTAACCCTAACCCTAACCCTAACCCTAACCCTAACCCTAACCCTAACCCTAACCCTAACCCTAACCCTAACCCTAACCCTAACCCTAACCCTAACCCTAACCCTAACCCTAACCCTAACCCTAACCCTAACCCTAACCCTAACCCTAACCCTAACCCTAACCCTAACCCTAACCCTAACCCTAACCCTAACCCTAACCCTAACCCTAACCCTAACCCTAACCCTAACCCTAACCCTAACCCTAACCCTAACCCTAACCCTAACCCTAACCCTAACCCTAACCCTAACCCTAACCCTAACCCTAACCCTAACCCTAACCCTAACCCTAACCCTAACCCTAACCCTAACCCTAACCCTAACCCTAACCCTAACCCTACCCTAACCCTAACCCTAACCCTAACCCTAACCCTAACCCTAACCCTAACCCTAACCCTAACCCTAACCCTAACCCTAACCCTAACCCTAACCCTAACCCTAACCCTAACCCTAACCCTAACCCTAACCCTAACCCTAACCCTAACCCTAACCCTAACCCTAACCCTAACCCTAACCCTAACCCTAACCCTAACCCTAACCCTAACCCTAACCCTAACCCTAACCCTAACCCTAACCCTAACCCTAACCCTAACCCTAACCCTAACCCTAACCCTAACCCTAACCCTAACCCTAACCCTAACCCTAACCCTAACCCTAACCCTAACCCTAACCCTAACCCTAACCCTAACCCTAACCCTAACCCTAACCCTAACCCTAACCCTAACCCTAACCCTAACCCTAACCCTAACCCTAACCCTAACCCTAACCCTAACCCTAACCCTAACCCTAACCCTAACCCTAACCCTAACCCTAACCCTAACCCTAACCCTAACCCTAACCCTAACCCTAACCCTAACCCTAACCCTAACCCTAACCCTAACCCTAACCCTAACCCTAACCCTAACCCTAACCCTAACCCTAACCCTAACCCTAACCCTAACCCTAACCCTAACCCTAACCCTAACCCTAACCCTAACCCTAACCCTAACCCTAACCCTAACCCTAACCCTAACCCTAACCCTAACCCTAACCCTAACCCTAACCCTAACCCTAACCCTAACCCTAACCCTAACCCTAACCCTAACCCTAACCCTAACCCTAACCCTAACCCTAACCCTAACCCTAACCCTAACCCTAACCCTAACCCTAACCCTAACCCTAACCCTAACCCTAACCCTAACCCTAACCCTAACCCTAACCCTAACCCTAACCCTAACCCTAACCCTAACCCTAACCCTAACCCTAACCCTAACCCTAACCCTAACCCTAACCCTAACCCTAACCCTAACCCTAACCCTAACCCTAACCCTAACCCTAACCCTAACCCTAACCCTAACCCTAACCCTAACCCTAACCCTAACCCTAACCCTAACCCTAACCCTAACCCTAACCCTAACCCTAACCCTAACCCTAACCCTAACCCTAACCCTAACCCTAACCCTAACCCTAACCCTAACCCTAACCCTAACCCTAACCCTAACCCTAACCCTAACCCTAACCCTAACCCTAACCCTAACCCTAACCCTAACCCTAACCCTAACCCTAACCCTAACCCTAACCCTAACCCTAACCCTAACCCTAACCCTAACCCTAACCCTAACCCTAACCCTAACCCTAACCCTAACCCTAACCCTAACCCTAACCCTAACCCTAACCCTAACCCTAACCCTAACCCTAACCCTAACCCTAACCCTAACCCTAACCCTAACCCTAACCCTAACCCTAACCCTAACCCTAACCCTAACCCTAACCCTAACCCTAACCCTAACCCTAACCCTAACCCTAACCCTAACCCTAACCCTAACCCTAACCCTAACCCTAACCCTAACCCTAACCCTAACCCTAACCCTAACCCTAACCCTAACCCTAACCCTAACCCTAACCCTAACCCTAACCCTAACCCTAACCCTAACCCTAACCCTAACCCTAACCCTAACCCTAACCCTAACCCTAACCCTAACCCTAACCCTAACCCTAACCCTAACCCTAACCCTAACCCTAACCCTAACCCTAACCCTAACCCTAACCCTAACCCTAACCCTAACCCTAACCCTAACCCTAACCCTAACCCTAACCCTAACCCTAACCCTAACCCTAACCCTAACCCTAACCCTAACCCTAACCCTAACCCTAACCCTAACCCTAACCCTAACCCTAACCCTAACCCTAACCCTAACCCTAACCCTAACCCTAACCCTAACCCTAACCCTAACCCTAACCCTAACCCTAACCCTAACCCTAACCCTAACCCTAACCCTAACCCTAACCCTAACCCTAACCCTAACCCTAACCCTAACCCTAACCCTAACCCTAACCCTAACCCTAACCCTAACCCTAACCCTAACCCTAACCCTAACCCTAACCCTAACCCTAACCCTAACCCTAACCCTAACCCTAACCCTAACCCTAACCCTAACCCTAACCCTAACCCTAACCCTAACCCTAACCCTAACCCTAACCCTAACCCTAACCCTAACCCTAACCCTAACCCTAAACCCTAACCCTAACCCTAACCCTAACCCTAACCCTAACCCTAACCCTAACCCTAACCCTAACCCTAACCCTAACCCTAACCCTAACCCTAACCCTAACCCTAACCCTAACCCTAACCCTAACCCTAACCCTAACCCTAACCCTAACCCTAACCCTAACCCTAACCCTAACCCTAACCCTAACCCTAACCCTAACCCTAACCCTAACCCTAACCCTAACCCTAACCCTAACCCTAACCCTAACCCTAACCCTAACCCTAACCCTAACCCTAACCCTAACCCTAACCCTAACCCTAACCCTAACCCTAACCCTAACCCTAACCCTAACCCTAACCCTAACCCTAACCCTAACCCTAACCCTAACCCTAACCCTAACCCTAACCCTAACCCTAACCCTAACCCTAACCCTAACCCTAACCCTAACCCTAACCCTAACCCTAACCCTAACCCTAACCCTAACCCTAACCCTAACCCTAACCCTAACCCTAACCCTAACCCTAACCCTAACCCTAACCCTAACCCTAACCCTAACCCTAACCCTAACCCTAACCCTAACCCTAACCCTAACCCTAACCCTAACCCTAACCCTAACCCTAACCCTAACCCTAACCCTAACCCTAACCCTAACCCTAACCCTAACCCTAACCCTAACCCTAACCCTAACCCTAACCCTAACCCTAACCCTAACCCTAACCCTAACCCTAACCCTAACCCTAACCCTAACCCTAACCCTAACCCTAACCCTAACCCTAACCCTAACCCTAACCCTAACCCTAACCCTAACCCTAACCCTAACCCTAACCCTAACCCTAACCCTAACCCTAACCCTAACCCTAACCCTAACCCTAACCCTAACCCTAACCCTAACCCTAACCCTAACCCTAACCCTAACCCTAACCCTAACCCTAACCCTAACCCTAACCCTAACCCTAACCCTAACCCTAACCCTAACCCTAACCCTAACCCTAACCCTAACCCTAACCCTAACCCTAACCCTAACCCTAACCCTAACCCTAACCCTAACCCTAACCCTAACCCTAACCCTAACCCTAACCCTAACCCTAACCCTAACCCTAACCCTAACCCTAACCCTAACCCTAACCCTAACCCTAACCCTAACCCTAACCCTAACCCTAACCCTAACCCTAACCCTAACCCTAACCCTAACCCTAACCCTAACCCTAACCCTAACCCTAACCCTAACCCTAACCCTAACCCTAACCCTAACCCTAACCCTAACCCTAACCCTAACCCTAACCCTAACCCTAACCCTAACCCTAACCCTAACCCTAACCCTAACCCTAACCCTAACCCTAACCCTAACCCTAACCCTAACCCTAACCCTAACCCTAACCCTAACCCTAACCCTAACCCTAACCCTAACCCTAACCCTAACCCTAACCCTAACCCTAACCCTAACCCTAACCCTAACCCTAACCCTAACCCTAACCCTAACCCTAACCCTAACCCTAACCCTAACCCTAACCCTAACCCTAACCCTAACCCTAACCCTAACCCTAACCCTAACCCTAACCCTAACCCTAACCCTAACCCTAACCCTAACCCTAACCCTAACCCTAACCCTAACCCTAACCCTAACCCTAACCCTAACCCTAACCCTAACCCTAACCCTAACCCTAACCCTAACCCTAACCCTAACCCTAACCCTAACCCTAACCCTAACCCTAACCCTAACCCTAACCCTAACCCTAACCCTAACCCTAACCCTAACCCTAACCCTAACCCTAACCCTAACCCTAACCCTAACCCTAACCCTAACCCTAACCCTAACCCTAACCCTAACCCTAACCCTAACCCTAACCCTAACCCTAACCCTAACCCTAACCCTAACCCTAACCCTAACCCTAACCCTAACCCTAACCCTAACCCTAACCCTAACCCTAACCCTAACCCTAACCCTAACCCTAACCCTAACCCTAACCCTAACCCTAACCCTAACCCTAACCCTAACCCTAACCCTAACCCTAACCCTAACCCTAACCCTAACCCTAACCCTAACCCTAACCCTAACCCTAACCCTAACCCTAACCCTAACCCTAACCCTAACCCTAACCCTAACCCTAACCCTAACCCTAACCCTAACCCTAACCCTAACCCTAACCCTAACCCTAACCCTAACCCTAACCCTAACCCTAACCCTAACCCTAACCCTAACCCTAACCCTAACCCTAACCCTAACCCTAACCCTAACCCTAACCCTAACCCTAACCCTAACCCTAACCCTAACCCTAACCCTAACCCTAACCCTAACCCTAACCCTAACCCTAACCCTAACCCTAACCCTAACCCTAACCCTAACCCTAACCCTAACCCTAACCCTAACCCTAACCCTAACCCTAACCCTAACCCTAACCCTAACCCTAACCCTAACCCTAACCCTAACCCTAACCCTAACCCTAACCCTAACCCTAACCCTAACCCTAACCCTAACCCTAACCCTAACCCTAACCCTAACCCTAACCCTAACCCTAACCCTAACCCTAACCCTAACCCTAACCCTAACCCTAACCCTAACCCTAACCCTAACCCTAACCCTAACCCTAACCCTAACCCTAACCCTAACCCTAACCCTAACCCTAACCCTAACCCTAACCCTAACCCTAACCCTAACCCTAACCCTAACCCTAACCCTAACCCTAACCCTAACCCTAACCCTAACCCTAACCCTAACCCTAACCCTAACCCTAACCCTAACCCTAACCCTAACCCTAACCCTAACCCTAACCCTAACCCTAACCCTAACCCTAACCCTAACCCTAACCCTAACCCTAACCCTAACCCTAACCCTAACCCTAACCCTAACCCTAACCCTAACCCTAACCCTAACCCTAACCCTAACCCTAACCCTAACCCTAACCCTAACCCTAACCCTAACCCTAACCCTAACCCTAACCCTAACCCTAACCCTAACCCTAACCCTAACCCTAACCCTAACCCTAACCCTAACCCTAACCCTAACCCTAACCCTAACCCTAACCCTAACCCTAACCCTAACCCTAACCCTAACCCTAACCCTAACCCTAACCCTAACCCTAACCCTAACCCTAACCCTAACCCTAACCCTAACCCTAACCCTAACCCTAACCCTAACCCTAACCCTAACCCTAACCCTAACCCTAACCCTAACCCTAACCCTAACCCTAACCCTAACCCTAACCCTAACCCTAACCCTAACCCTAACCCTAACCCTAACCCTAACCCTAACCCTAACCCTAACCCTAACCCTAACCCTAACCCTAACCCTAACCCTAACCCTAACCCTAACCCTAACCCTAACCCTAACCCTAACCCTAACCCTAACCCTAACCCTAACCCTAACCCTAACCCTAACCCTAACCCTAACCCTAACCCTAACCCTAACCCTAACCCTAACCCTAACCCTAACCCTAACCCTAACCCTAACCCTAACCCTAACCCTAACCCTAACCCTAACCCTAACCCTAACCCTAACCCTAACCCTAACCCTAACCCTAACCCTAACCCTAACCCTAACCCTAACCCTAACCCTAACCCTAACCCTAACCCTAACCCTAACCCTAACCCTAACCCTAACCCTAACCCTAACCCTAACCCTAACCCTAACCCTAACCCTAACCCTAACCCTAACCCTAACCCTAACCCTAACCCTAACCCTAACCCTAACCCTAACCCTAACCCTAACCCTAACCCTAACCCTAACCCTAACCCTAACCCTAACCCTAACCCTAACCCTAACCCTAACCCTAACCCTAACCCTAACCCTAACCCTAACCCTAACCCTAACCCTAACCCTAACCCTAACCCTAACCCTAACCCTAACCCTAACCCTAACCCTAACCCTAACCCTAACCCTAACCCTAACCCTAACCCTAACCCTAACCCTAACCCTAACCCTAACCCTAACCCTAACCCTAACCCTAACCCTAACCCTAACCCTAACCCTAACCCTAACCCTAACCCTAACCCTAACCCTAACCCTAACCCTAACCCTAACCCTAACCCTAACCCTAACCCTAACCCTAACCCTAACCCTAACCCTAACCCTAACCCTAACCCTAACCCTAACCCTAACCCTAACCCTAACCCTAACCCTAACCCTAACCCTAACCCTAACCCTAACCCTAACCCTAACCCTAACCCTAACCCTAACCCTAACCCTAACCCTAACCCTAACCCTAACCCTAACCCTAACCCTAACCCTAACCCTAACCCTAACCCTAACCCTAACCCTAACCCTAACCCTAACCCTAACCCTAACCCTAACCCTAACCCTAACCCTAACCCTAACCCTAACCCTAACCCTAACCCTAACCCTAACCCTAACCCTAACCCTAACCCTAACCCTAACCCTAACCCTAACCCTAACCCTAACCCTAACCCTAACCCTAACCCTAACCCTAACCCTAACCCTAACCCTAACCCTAACCCTAACCCTAACCCTAACCCTAACCCTAACCCTAACCCTAACCCTAACCCTAACCCTAACCCTAACCCTAACCCTAACCCTAACCCTAACCCTAACCCTAACCCTAACCCTAACCCTAACCCTAACCCTAACCCTAACCCTAACCCTAACCCTAACCCTAACCCTAACCCTAACCCTAACCCTAACCCTAACCCTAACCCTAACCCTAACCCTAACCCTAACCCTAACCCTAACCCTAACCCTAACCCTAACCCTAACCCTAACCCTAACCCTAACCCTAACCCTAACCCTAACCCTAACCCTAACCCTAACCCTAACCCTAACCCTAACCCTAACCCTAACCCTAACCCTAACCCTAACCCTAACCCTAACCCTAACCCTAACCCTAACCCTAACCCTAACCCTAACCCTAACCCTAACCCTAACCCTAACCCTAACCCTAACCCTAACCCTAACCCTAACCCTAACCCTAACCCTAACCCTAACCCTAACCCTAACCCTAACCCTAACCCTAACCCTAACCCTAACCCTAACCCTAACCCTAACCCTAACCCTAACCCTAACCCTAACCCTAACCCTAACCCTAACCCTAACCCTAACCCTAACCCTAACCCTAACCCTAACCCTAACCCTAACCCTAACCCTAACCCTAACCCTAACCCTAACCCTAACCCTAACCCTAACCCTAACCCTAACCCTAACCCTAACCCTAACCCTAACCCTAACCCTAACCCTAACCCTAACCCTAACCCTAACCCTAACCCTAACCCTAACCCTAACCCTAACCCTAACCCTAACCCTAACCCTAACCCTAACCCTAACCCTAACCCTAACCCTAACCCTAACCCTAACCCTAACCCTAACCCTAACCCTAACCCTAACCCTAACCCTAACCCTAACCCTAACCCTAACCCTAACCCTAACCCTAACCCTAACCCTAACCCTAACCCTAACCCTAACCCTAACCCTAACCCTAACCCTAACCCTAACCCTAACCCTAACCCTAACCCTAACCCTAACCCTAACCCTAACCCTAACCCTAACCCTAACCCTAACCCTAACCCTAACCCTAACCCTAACCCTAACCCTAACCCTAACCCTAACCCTAACCCTAACCCTAACCCTAACCCTAACCCTAACCCTAACCCTAACCCTAACCCTAACCCTAACCCTAACCCTAACCCTAACCCTAACCCTAACCCTAACCCTAACCCTAACCCTAACCCTAACCCTAACCCTAACCCTAACCCTAACCCTAACCCTAACCCTAACCCTAACCCTAACCCTAACCCTAACCCTAACCCTAACCCTAACCCTAACCCTAACCCTAACCCTAACCCTAACCCTAACCCTAACCCTAACCCTAACCCTAACCCTAACCCTAACCCTAACCCTAACCCTAACCCTAACCCTAACCCTAACCCTAACCCTAACCCTAACCCTAACCCTAACCCTAACCCTAACCCTAACCCTAACCCTAACCCTAACCCTAACCCTAACCCTAACCCTAACCCTAACCCTAACCCTAACCCTAACCCTAACCCTAACCCTAACCCTAACCCTAACCCTAACCCTAACCCTAACCCTAACCCTAACCCTAACCCTAACCCTAACCCTAACCCTAACCCTAACCCTAACCCTAACCCTAACCCTAACCCTAACCCTAACCCTAACCCTAACCCTAACCCTAACCCTAACCCTAACCCTAACCCTAACCCTAACCCTAACCCTAACCCTAACCCTAACCCTAACCCTAACCCTAACCCTAACCCTAACCCTAACCCTAACCCTAACCCTAACCCTAACCCTAACCCTAACCCTAACCCTAACCCTAACCCTAACCCTAACCCTAACCCTAACCCTAACCCTAACCCTAACCCTAACCCTAACCCTAACCCTAACCCTAACCCTAACCCTAACCCTAACCCTAACCCTAACCCTAACCCTAACCCTAACCCTAACCCTAACCCTAACCCTAACCCTAACCCTAACCCTAACCCTAACCCTAACCCTAACCCTAACCCTAACCCTAACCCTAACCCTAACCCTAACCCTAACCCTAACCCTAACCCTAACCCTAACCCTAACCCTAACCCTAACCCTAACCCTAACCCTAACCCTAACCCTAACCCTAACCCTAACCCTAACCCTAACCCTAACCCTAACCCTAACCCTAACCCTAACCCTAACCCTAACCCTAACCCTAACCCTAACCCTAACCCTAACCCTAACCCTAACCCTAACCCTAACCCTAACCCTAACCCTAACCCTAACCCTAACCCTAACCCTAACCCTAACCCTAACCCTAACCCTAACCCTAACCCTAACCCTAACCCTAACCCTAACCCTAACCCTAACCCTAACCCTAACCCTAACCCTAACCCTAACCCTAACCCTAACCCTAACCCTAACCCTAACCCTAACCCTAACCCTAACCCTAACCCTAACCCTAACCCTAACCCTAACCCTAACCCTAACCCTAACCCTAACCCTAACCCTAACCCTAACCCTAACCCTAACCCTAACCCTAACCCTAACCCTAACCCTAACCCTAACCCTAACCCTAACCCTAACCCTAACCCTAACCCTAACCCTAACCCTAACCCTAACCCTAACCCTAACCCTAACCCTAACCCTAACCCTAACCCTAACCCTAACCCTAACCCTAACCCTAACCCTAACCCTAACCCTAACCCTAACCCTAACCCTAACCCTAACCCTAACCCTAACCCTAACCCTAACCCTAACCCTAACCCTAACCCTAACCCTAACCCTAACCCTAACCCTAACCCTAACCCTAACCCTAACCCTAACCCTAACCCTAACCCTAACCCTAACCCTAACCCTAACCCTAACCCTAACCCTAACCCTAACCCTAACCCTAACCCTAACCCTAACCCTAACCCTAACCCTAACCCTAACCCTAACCCTAACCCTAACCCTAACCCTAACCCTAACCCTAACCCTAACCCTAACCCTAACCCTAACCCTAACCCTAACCCTAACCCTAACCCTAACCCTAACCCTAACCCTAACCCTAACCCTAACCCTAACCCTAACCCTAACCCTAACCCTAACCCTAACCCTAACCCTAACCCTAACCCTAACCCTAACCCTAACCCTAACCCTAACCCTAACCCTAACCCTAACCCTAACCCTAACCCTAACCCTAACCCTAACCCTAACCCTAACCCTAACCCTAACCCTAACCCTAACCCTAACCCTAACCCTAACCCTAACCCTAACCCTAACCCTAACCCTAACCCTAACCCTAACCCTAACCCTAACCCTAACCCTAACCCTAACCCTAACCCTAACCCTAACCCTAACCCTAACCCTAACCCTAACCCTAACCCTAACCCTAACCCTAACCCTAACCCTAACCCTAACCCTAACCCTAACCCTAACCCTAACCCTAACCCTAACCCTAACCCTAACCCTAACCCTAACCCTAACCCTAACCCTAACCCTAACCCTAACCCTAACCCTAACCCTAACCCTAACCCTAACCCTAACCCTAACCCTAACCCTAACCCTAACCCTAACCCTAACCCTAACCCTAACCCTAACCCTAACCCTAACCCTAACCCTAACCCTAACCCTAACCCTAACCCTAACCCTAACCCTAACCCTAACCCTAACCCTAACCCTAACCCTAACCCTAACCCTAACCCTAACCCTAACCCTAACCCTAACCCTAACCCTAACCCTAACCCTAACCCTAACCCTAACCCTAACCCTAACCCTAACCCTAACCCTAACCCTAACCCTAACCCTAACCCTAACCCTAACCCTAACCCTAACCCTAACCCTAACCCTAACCCTAACCCTAACCCTAACCCTAACCCTAACCCTAACCCTAACCCTAACCCTAACCCTAACCCTAACCCTAACCCTAACCCTAACCCTAACCCTAACCCTAACCCTAACCCTAACCCTAACCCTAACCCTAACCCTAACCCTAACCCTAACCCTAACCCTAACCCTAACCCTAACCCTAACCCTAACCCTAACCCTAACCCTAACCCTAACCCTAACCCTAACCCTAACCCTAACCCTAACCCTAACCCTAACCCTAACCCTAACCCTAACCCTAACCCTAACCCTAACCCTAACCCTAACCCTAACCCTAACCCTAACCCTAACCCTAACCCTAACCCTAACCCTAACCCTAACCCTAACCCTAACCCTAACCCTAACCCTAACCCTAACCCTAACCCTAACCCTAACCCTAACCCTAACCCTAACCCTAACCCTAACCCTAACCCTAACCCTAACCCTAACCCTAACCCTAACCCTAACCCTAACCCTAACCCTAACCCTAACCCTAACCCTAACCCTAACCCTAACCCTAACCCTAACCCTAACCCTAACCCTAACCCTAACCCTAACCCTAACCCTAACCCTAACCCTAACCCTAACCCTAACCCTAACCCTAACCCTAACCCTAACCCTAACCCTAACCCTAACCCTAACCCTAACCCTAACCCTAACCCTAACCCTAACCCTAACCCTAACCCTAACCCTAACCCTAACCCTAACCCTAACCCTAACCCTAACCCTAACCCTAACCCTAACCCTAACCCTAACCCTAACCCTAACCCTAACCCTAACCCTAACCCTAACCCTAACCCTAACCCTAACCCTAACCCTAACCCTAACCCTAACCCTAACCCTAACCCTAACCCTAACCCTAACCCTAACCCTAACCCTAACCCTAACCCTAACCCTAACCCTAACCCTAACCCTAACCCTAACCCTAACCCTAACCCTAACCCTAACCCTAACCCTAACCCTAACCCTAACCCTAACCCTAACCCTAACCCTAACCCTAACCCTAACCCTAACCCTAACCCTAACCCTAACCCTAACCCTAACCCTAACCCTAACCCTAACCCTAACCCTAACCCTAACCCTAACCCTAACCCTAACCCTAACCCTAACCCTAACCCTAACCCTAACCCTAACCCTAACCCTAACCCTAACCCTAACCCTAACCCTAACCCTAACCCTAACCCTAACCCTAACCCTAACCCTAACCCTAACCCTAACCCTAACCCTAACCCTAACCCTAACCCTAACCCTAACCCTAACCCTAACCCTAACCCTAACCCTAACCCTAACCCTAACCCTAACCCTAACCCTAACCCTAACCCTAACCCTAACCCTAACCCTAACCCTAACCCTAACCCTAACCCTAACCCTAACCCTAACCCTAACCCTAACCCTAACCCTAACCCTAACCCTAACCCTAACCCTAACCCTAACCCTAACCCTAACCCTAACCCTAACCCTAACCCTAACCCTAACCCTAACCCTAACCCTAACCCTAACCCTAACCCTAACCCTAACCCTAACCCTAACCCTAACCCTAACCCTAACCCTAACCCTAACCCTAACCCTAACCCTAACCCTAACCCTAACCCTAACCCTAACCCTAACCCTAACCCTAACCCTAACCCTAACCCTAACCCTAACCCTAACCCTAACCCTAACCCTAACCCTAACCCTAACCCTAACCCTAACCCTAACCCTAACCCTAACCCTAACCCTAACCCTAACCCTAACCCTAACCCTAACCCTAACCCTAACCCTAACCCTAACCCTAACCCTAACCCTAACCCTAACCCTAACCCTAACCCTAACCCTAACCCTAACCCTAACCCTAACCCTAACCCTAACCCTAACCCTAACCCTAACCCTAACCCTAACCCTAACCCTAACCCTAACCCTAACCCTAACCCTAACCCTAACCCTAACCCTAACCCTAACCCTAACCCTAACCCTAACCCTAACCCTAACCCTAACCCTAACCCTAACCCTAACCCTAACCCTAACCCTAACCCTAACCCTAACCCTAACCCTAACCCTAACCCTAACCCTAACCCTAACCCTAACCCTAACCCTAACCCTAACCCTAACCCTAACCCTAACCCTAACCCTAACCCTAACCCTAACCCTAACCCTAACCCTAACCCTAACCCTAACCCTAACCCTAACCCTAACCCTAACCCTAACCCTAACCCTAACCCTAACCCTAACCCTAACCCTAACCCTAACCCTAACCCTAACCCTAACCCGACACCCTAACCCTAACCCTAACCCTAACCCTAACCCTAACCCTAACCCGACACCCTAAC